>NC_067285.1:107791151-107838651 GCF_020740795.1 Apus apus | reverse complement strand
ACAATACACACAACAGGAAATCAATGTATAGTAGAATCAATTTGAAAATATAAAATAAACTAATATATGAGTGGAAAATTGACTTCCTATGGATTAAAAGCAGCACAAATGGTAGAAAAATCTGGCTTTTTAACAGGATGAGGTGGGTGGTAATAATAATGCAACTGATTAACTAGCTGGGCTCAAGCTGCTGTGTGTGCACATAGATTTTTTTTCTTTGGGAAAAAGATTCAAAGAGGAAATAATTTATTGGTGCACTTTGCTCACTGTTTGTCATTGAAAGGATGCAAAGTGTGTACAGCACTGTGGAAAAAAGGGAAAAGTAAAAGGTAAGGAATGTATTATTTCAAATATCAGTATCATAAACTGTGTAGGATTACTGCAGCAATACTATTATAGCTGTAGGGTTATAGAAATGTTTCCATTATGATTATCATTGGGGAGTTTATAACTGAGCCATTGAGATTTTTATTTTTAAGGGAATTTAATGTTTGTGTAATGTGCTGTACTGAGAGTCTGGTTCCTGGCAGTCTCTTACGTGGTGACAGAACAGATACAATCAGACACAGAAGGAAGGCAGCCCCCAGGTTGCTCAGCACTGTCCTCGGTCCTGCCATCAGCAGGTCTTTCTGCATCTGATGCTTCAGGCCTTTTCTGGTCACTGGTACCTCCCTGGTGATTGTTCTCAGGTAAAATGAAGTAGGGACAAAATAGACTGAGACTAGAAAGCTATTCAGCATAGGCCATAGGCATGAGTGCTAGGTTTCTCCATTTTTAACACAGTGCAGAGTGACACCATAAACCTCATGTTTAGGAAAAATTACTATGTTTGCTCATAGGATGGAGAAAAAGAGCAGTCATCCCTCCTGAGGCTGAGCTGCTGTCTCTTGGGATCACTCCAAAGAAATGTTTGGAACTATCCAGGCACTCCTGTGTGTGTGCCCCTGGACAATGTCTATTGACCTCTGGGGACTCAAAATGAGGTATCCAAGCTACTTCAGGTGCAAGACTGGAGCCTAACTACAACAGCACAACACATCTAAGGGCTGCCCAGTACCATGAAAATCAGTTTTGAACTTTCCACATCTGTCAGTTTCACTGGGGAACATTAAATTTGTACACCTCTACAGCCAGCATTGATCTATCATGGATGTAGCTATGACACAGACAGTGGGGTTGTACAGCCACAGGGCTGCTCTCCCATCACATAATTGAGAATACACAAATTAAGTGGGGCCTGGATCCAACCTGAGTTGTATCCTCATTGGAATGTGGGACAAATGCTGAGCATCAGAAGACCAGAACTCCTCATACAGATTGCAGATCCTAAAGCAGTTGGACTCAGGTCATAAGATGGAGTGTTTAATAGTGGTGGGTGAATATGAAAGTCCACGATCATTCTGGTTCTTCCTGTAGTGGAGTTAAATGGATTACTGTTATTTTAAAAACCTTTAATTATCTGTATTTTTCTTTTATTTCCCATCTTACAAGAAGGACTTGTGAGCAGCACAGAGCAGGGGTGGAAGGAAAGGGGAAGCAGATTGCTGACACTGTACCAATCCATTGGGATGGAGCTTCATGAGTTAGAGAAGTTAGATGATGTATGAACATGCAACTTTGCTTCTTTATCCTGAGCTCAGCCACCTAAAAGGGTGTTTGTGCAGTGTCACAGCCTGGGTAAGACCAGGACCCAGCAGACTGCTGGGCTTTTATTGACTACATATAGTTGTGCTGTGAATAGACTTTTTCTTTAATCCTTGTGTAAACCTCCCACTGAAAATCTGCTGTGCATGGACTGTAGGGGTTTTATTTTAAATTAACATCTGATATCCCTTAAACTAGAATCAGTTGCTCTCTGTGGAATGGGTTTGGAACCTCAGACCTAAATCCCATGTGCCAAAAGCTATAGAAAATTATAGGCAGCACAAAGGCATGGCTCTTGCCATCCAGGAAAGGTGTTCGTGGGTGAGAGCACTTTAGGATGTTGAAATGGTTATTCCTCCATCCTAGATTTATTCTGTTGCCTACACCTCCTGTAACAAATGACTACTCCTTTAAACCGATCTTGACATCAAGAAGAAACTAGTCCAGATTTTTCTTTGTAGGATTGCAACATAAAAATCCACAGCTGTCCATGATCAAGAAAGTGCCTTGCAATCTCTATTCGTTGCAACTGGCAGATCATTCTGTACTCAGTAATTCCACAGCACTTTTCAATTTGCTTTATAAGGGTTGAATATTCTCTGAAAAAAAGTATACCTAGAGAATATATATATTTTAAATGAAGACTAAATCTGCTAAACCTTACAATTGAGAAGTGATGAAAACCCAGGTTGGTATCTTAAACAAGTCAGATAACAAAAAAAACCAGTAGAGACCTTTAACACCTTATTAGCTGCATTAAGAATTGTTACTGCAATTGATGTTACCAGGGTATGTGATGTATTCATGTAATGAACTGCTTTTCAGCCATCCTGAGATGTCTCATATGTCAGTCTGGAGCCTGTGATTCTCCAAACAGATAGGAGTAATGAAGGTGTGTCTGGCACTAACTGAGCATGGAGTGCATTTTAAAAAATGAAAACAATAATCATGCTAAATAGGACTGTTGGTTGAAGCCATTAGTATCTATCAGATGAGCTGTAGGAGCATTGACAGAAATAGTTTAATATATTGTCAAGGATGGTTTCTAAAGTGTTTCAGTCCTGCAGGGCCTGAGATGCTCCAGAAGGCTAGCTGAGCCTTCTGTTAGTCTCCTGAGGTCCAGACCTTTCTCAGGGATAGCAGAGTTTAGGATATAGGAATACCACCCAAACAACTCTGAATAGGTTGAGGACTTAGTAGTTCCAGCTCCAAGGGAGTTTCTTGTACCTGCCTACTCCACATCCTTTGAGCACAGTCTGTGTTGGCCATTCTGCCTCATGCCTTCTGCAGCCCTTGCCCAGCTCTTTCTGTCTGTCGTGTGGTACCTTAGCTAAAGGGGGAACAGCAGCAGAGAAAACATGGAAATAACGTTACAGAGAAAACCTGAAGATATTCTTCAGTGCTGAGGACAGCTTCTAGCAGCACCAAAACCCACCTCTTCCCTTCAGATCAGTGACAATTTATGTCTACATTCTCCCTTGTTTTCCGTAAGTGATGGGGATTAAATTTATGATAGGCAAGGAGCTACGTAAGGGAGTATACATCTCATTATTGCAAGAAAGGCTTCTGTGGGAATTTATTTAGTAGTCATACTCCTAAAAATCACTATTTCAATGCTGATATTGAGTAGGAATGAATGTTTTGAAGAGACATGTGCATAGAATCATAGAATGGTTTGGGTTGGAAGGGACCTTAAGGATCACCTAGTTTCAACCCCTTGCATGGGCAGGGACACCTCCCACCAGACCAGGTTGCTCAGAGCCCCATCCAGCCTGCCCTTGAACACTTCAAGGGGTGGGACACCCACAACTTCCCTGGGCAACCTATTCCAGTGTCTCACCACCTTCACAGGAACGAATTTCTTCCTAATATCCAATCTAAATCTACCCTCTTTCATTTTCAAATGACTCTCTGAAAACACCTGGTACAATGTGGATGGACTGTGCACTGTGTTAGACTGCACACGTATTGTTGTAGCAGAACATGCTGCTTCTGCATCCTGCTGGTGGGTACAAGGTAGAGAGAGGTCTTGGCAAGGAGACAGAATTTTAATAGTAGAGATTCTGTAGGATTTAATCATCACAGCACAAATGATTTAATGAGTGCTCTAAAGCCACATAGATGGACACCTTTAGAGGCCAAAAGAGGACAAGGACATGCTCCTTAAAGCCTGATCACTGGGGTGAACACCAGTGTCTGAGGTCCCTGTCTGGAGGGATGGGGACAGCGTGAGAAGAGCTGCTGGGATCAGATCAGTAACTGCAAAAGGAAGCAGCAGCAACAACGCAAAGAGGAGGGATCAGGAGGATTTTTGGAGGAGGGATAGCTAGAATGAAAAGCCCATCAAATGCTTTTAAAGTGTGTATCCATTTGTCTTCTGCATTCATTACATTTAAATGGTTAAATACACAGGGGTCATAGGGTGTTGTGCCAGGGAATGAAATAAGAATGTAAATAAAATCTTGCTGGGCTCAGAGGACTCTCTGGACAGGATATGAAGGAAGCAGCTGAAGAGAAGTCCTTAAAGAACATTTTTAAATTAATCCCAGTCCAGAGATCGGTTAAACCCACTGTGAAAGGGTTTCCGAAGAGGAAACGATACGCAGATTTGCTCTCAAACAAGTGGGAACAGAGGAATATTACTATCTTTATTCCAAAATTTATATGATTGTACTCTTATGTATACACATTGGTACTATTTATCTGTATTGCAGTAGGCCACATCTGCTGCTGTCATGCACTAAGATCCTATTTGGCTAGTCACTGTACAAACCTATAATCAAAAAAATAATTCTGCTTTACGGAGTTTATATGGTCTCAGCAGATGATTTGTAAATATATCATTACTATCAGCTCTTTGTAGTTCCACAGAATGGCTATAAAGTCTTACAGAAATTTCTATCCAGAAAAGAAATAAGTCTTCATACAAGCTGGCATTCATCCCGGAAGATTTAGTTCCCTAATTTATAAACATTTAGTAAATATGAATTAATCTTGACATGGCGGATTTTGTGCGGAATTAAATAATCATACTTACAGTCTATAATGTACTTGGACAATAGGTAAATTAGTCCTTCATTAAAAAATCATGAGGAAAATGCATAATCTGCAGCAATGCCCAGAGGAAAAATTACACTTATTTGAAATAAAAATACTATTAGCAAATTTCTGGAGGTCGTTTTTTAGGTTGGTTGTTTTGTTTAGTTTCATTTTGTTTTTCAAACAGTGTTATGGATCTTCTGGTGTATTGTCTCTATCATGAGATCTCCAGTTGAGTGTATTAGCTAAATACCCAGGGTTTAATTAGAAATCAGAGGTAGAAAACCTGTAAATCTCCTTTCAGTCATTTGTCTCTGCACTGCCAGCTTCTCAGCAACAGACAAAGCAGTATGTGCTTTTACATCTGATTAATCCTAACAAAAGCTGTGATTAAAACATCGTTGAATTCTTCTGTCATGCAGCACAATTTAAAATTGTGAATTATCCTTCAAAACAGCACAAGGGGTACAATTGCACATTAGCATAACAGCAAACCTTATTTACACAAGCACAAATATTGTGTAAATTGGCCTTTAAGTGGGTTTTAAATGGCAATCACTTGGTAGGTGTTTTCAGAACTGCTAAATAAATAAAAAAAGCTATAATGCAATATTTTACAAATGAATACTTTTAATGGGCCTATTTTCAATTGAATTGACTATTAAAACAATGAAGGCAGAAAATGACAACAGTTATTTAATCTGGGATGCAATATAAATACTGGAACATTTTTGAATTGTTCAGCATCTTGTAGCAGAAAGCATTTGTGAAAGTCAAATAGTTATTAAGCTTGCCAACTCCCTGCTTTGCCTTTCTGTCTTGTGCAGCCATAAGCCTGGGGACACAGGCAGCTAAGGAGCAACAGAAAAGCAAACCAAGAGTTGTCTCTTTTTAGAATTTGCTGGAACATGGGCAAAACTGGCTTATTACTCCTTACGTTGAGGAATCAGTCCCAGCAGCTTCATGGGGAAAAAGCTTCACAGCAGAAACCCTGCAGCTTCACTCCTCCTGGCTGCCCTGCTGGACCTGAGCCCTTCTGGACATGGATCCTACCTTCCTAAAAGGCGTCAGTCACACTGCTGGTCATTACTGTTCTTTATAATCTTATCAGTAAGATGGCAATAAAGGCAGGGATTTTCCCCCTTTGACCTTATTTTTGCCCTGAAGTTTGTTTGTTTGTAGGAGTGTCTTAAATGTTGTACCAAAATGGAGGTCATGGTCTAAGGAGAGCTACAAACAGACCCAGAGATGATCCCTGTCCTAAGGAAATGTCTCTTGCTGTTAGCCTGGTCTCTGTGACCTAGAACATATCCAATGTCAATGCTGGATGCAGCCCTCTGGTATCTTAAACAGCAAATTGAAATTGGATCAATTTGCCCTTTGAATTCAGCTGATGAAGGAAATCTTTCAAAACTACTATCAAACATTTGGTATCAAATGTAAAGGAGAGGATGAAAAAAATAAAATGTTAACAGACGAGATGTCATTTCCCCTTTCAAACAGCAATTGTTCTGTTTGTGGACTCTGGATCAGCCACTGGAATTATGCAAGCCTAAAACTTCTGTGAAATCAGAAACATTACTGTCTTAGGCTTCATTCTCTGTACTGGAGGAACAGGCAGCTTGCAATCAGCCCTGGTATATAAACCCTGTTTACCAGATTGATGTTTAGAGGTTTTATGCCTTTGTATTCAAACTAATATTTCAACTGATTCTAATCTGCTTGGATTCATATCCCTAGAGGTTTCTCACAGATGAAGGATTTGAATGAATCATGCACTAATCAGTCCCTGCTAAGATTTTGTGATATTTCTCCTATATTTGGCATTATGCCTTCTTTTTATTTGTAATCTGTGATTTTATACTCAGCTATCTCTTTTTTAAAAAAATATTTACAGCCTTCACTTTCTCTTCTATTTCTGCCTTAGTGTCATCAAGATTTGGACTAATAATTATTTAGAGTCCTTTAAGCCTAGGACATAGACACATGCTAATTTCTGCTGCAGTGGTTTCAGACTCACCATCCATCAGCTGATCAGTTCTCACTCTCCTCCAAGAAGTTTTCACTTGCAATGCAAATGCTCCTACATTATTTCAGTGCAAAGTGAACCACTGCAGACCACCAATGTCCTATGGCTGTAATAGCCACTTGCCCTTCACTATCCCTTCTGTAATGTGCTGCTTTGTGTTCGTTCTGTTCTCAACAGGTCCAAATTTTAAACACATTCTTTTCTTACTGTTCAGACATATTAACAATATCTAAGTTTAAAAAGGCTCATCCTTAGCAAAACTGTAGTTTTTGTGCCAATGTTGTGGAAAATAGATTTCTCCAAAGTAAAAATGATTACTTTGTCAAATGTAAAATGAGATAAAGGGATAAAGTGATGATATTTTTACTTGAAACAAAGTATTTTTACTGGGAAACAAAGCTGGAAAGTGTAGCATGGCTTGAGTTTGGCAAAGTGCAGGATAAAGTCAGTGCTGTGCACCTGCACAGTCTTCATTAGGTGAGAATCTTGCTCACTGCTGATATCTGGAATTTACATTTTGTTCTTGGAACCTGCACAACTCAAATGTGTTTTCTTATGCTGTTAATATGTTGGAGACTGCTTTGGGATAGCTTGGGAAGAACCTCCTGGTCCTGCGTCGAGGATGCTCTTCTTTTGGCATGGGGCTGACCTGTGAATTTTTCAGTTAATGCTGCTTTTATAAGATGCATTAAGATCTTCTACCTGGGTGGTTTTGGTATTTGATTCATTCAGCCTTCCATAGGACTGAACCTGTTTGAGCTTGTGAGTTTATCAATGTTATCATGTCATTGCAGTAACCAGATTTCTGCTGTCACTTAAATTGCAAGAGTTATTTTGATCACAGAACATCCTATCCTCTGTGCCATAACCAACTGTGTTCAGTCAGTCTTGGAGTGGCAGCTACACAGTTACTGAATTTCTTTGCCCATTTTATGCTGTTCATACTTCCAGGCCTGGTCCCAAACCAACTTGAACTCCTGGGAATCACCTGGATTAAAACCACAAGACTAGAAATGAGGACACCAACGGGCCAACTGAAAGAAGGCAAAGATGACTGTAATACCCTAATCAACCAAGTGAATATAGGAAAAGGAAGAACCCAAAGTCTTTTCTTGATCTACATCCAGTTCCATTTTGAAAAGTAAGTGGCTTGAAATGTAGCTGCCCTCCATGACTTCCAGGCCAAATGGGCAGAATTTACAAATCAAAATATAACTTCAGAGCTGTTTTCTCCATCACATAACTGAAACCTATGCTTTCAGCTCTTCTTTGTGCTCAAGTATCTCAATAAGAAAGATGATACAGACTGGTTGCTGACTAATTTGACTATTCAGCTTGATGTTCTACATCTTCACTGATCCTGCCATGCCAACAGAGGACCATGTATTTGATGTCAGCTGTGCTCCTTGCATTGCTTATCAGCAACATAAATGCTGTTTGTCCCAGATCTGCCTTTCAAGAGAGGAAGTGGGACAACATCTTGCCTTCCTCATGCAGCCCAAGATTCTAAGCTCAGCAGTCACTCATTGCTATACATTCAAAAAGGGAATGGCACTGATTTTACATTGAGCTGGACTGGAGAAGACCTAAGGAACCTGGGACAAAAAAGAAGGATGCACTTCTAGTTGCAGTCACACCAATGTCTGATAATGCTCTAAGCAACTGAAGCAGAGCCCTTTGGCTCATGGTTTTCAATGTCTGCACATGCAATGAGATTGTCAAAACCCCTACCTGGACATTGTGTGCAGCAAGCTTAGCCCTTAAAGGCACTGAAAGGGGTTCCTTTCTGCTACATATCAAACTCAACCAGCTCATATAGGCTTTCTCATAAACTATCATAAATAAATGCTCCTTCTGAAATCCTTTAGATTCCCTTATTTGTTTTTTCCCACTTGAAGGCTATTCCCAAATCTCACACCTCCGATGGTAAATTTCTTTTCATTTTCAGCCTGCATTTATTTATGACCAAACTGATTTTTATTATTTGAATATTATTTATTCATATGCATTTGCTGTTGTGCCAGCTTTACCCGTAAGTTTAAATAGATTTTCTATCTGCTGGAGAAGATGCTTCTTTGATATATTTATAGGGAGAACTATATCACATATCAGCCTTCATTTTGCTAGGCTAAGCAAGAAAAGCTCTCCTAAAATGAAGGGCCTCCATTTCTCAAGATATCTTTTTTTCTCTGCCCCGGTTGAGTGTGAATTCATCTTTCCTGGGTGTGGTTTTAGGAACTATATTCCTTTTTTTAATGTGAAGTCTGGTGATGGGCCCATACATCCAGTATTTCCTTATTTCCAAATATGTTGTCTGATGCAGCCTAGAATCATATTTGTTTTGATCAGGAAATCATAAGAGCTGGAATGGGTACTCAAACTGTCAGTTATGCTGTGACTAATTTTGCTCCAGGTCTTTCTCCTCCTGCCTTGATTCCATTTGAGGATATATCTCTTTTTAGCAGAAATTCTTGATCATAACATTGCATTTTGAACCGTTTCAGGCAGGCGCATGTATGATGTTCTCGACCTTCTCCATATGAACAGCTTTCCCAAATTTGTTAGCCAAATCTATGAATGAAATCCAAGAGCCAGTAAAGGACTTGGCTACCTATGCTTAGATGTTCCACAGTCCAGCTCTTGGACAGAGCCTGGAAGTTCCTCGAGCAAGGCACAAGGAGAGCATGGGCACCTTAAAATGCAGTCTCAAAAGGACTCACGTTGAATAAGAAGGGCCAAGAAGAAGCAGAGATTCAGTATTGTGGGCTCCAAATGCCACTGAAGATAAGGCATATGTCTACATTAGAAGTGCAGTTGTCTATTGAGCCCACAAGTTAATAGGGTTAGGTAGCTGTAAAACAGGAGGTGAGAACATAGATTGGAATATTGGACATGGACACTCCAAGTCATCTTCTCAGTCTTTTATCAGCCCCTGCTGGAGCTGGCTTGAAAATCAGAAATAAATGTGGTCCCAAGGCTGAAGCAGAAATTCTGTGTCCCTCCATCTATCAGGAATTAACTTTGCTCAGTCTTCTGCTGACTTCATCACTAAAAGACCTTCTGCCAATAGTCTTCAGCACCGTACCAGCAAGGTGACCAAAATCAACAACTGAAAAAGAAAATTAATTCTACTGCTAATAACAACTTCCATAATAGTAATAATAATAGAATCCTCAAAGAAGAAATACAGTCTGACTTGCTGCATATTGTAGCTCTCTCCCCAGTGAAATCTCCTGTGCTTTTCCTCCACATTCACCCCAATAGGAAGGTCCTCAGTTCAGCCTTCCAGCAAAGCAGCTCATCCACACACAAGCTCAGGCAGACAACAATCTCACTTTACAATGGAGGTTAATCGGTCATGGCTGATGAGCTTTGTTTAATGAAGGGCCATTTACATAGTGCTCTTTGGACAAAGGCTCTACATTTCAGCATTCAAGAGAAGGTGAAAGAAGAAATCAAAGACATAAGAGGGGTTAATATCAAAGGCCTTGTTTTTTCTGCTTTTGTTTTTCCCAAAGAAGTGCTATAAATTGAAGATGTACTTCTAAAGGATTTATTATTAGTGACTTCACTGCATGTACTTACTGTTTCAGATCCCAGGTGTGAAAATGGACTTCCATGGAGCTGCCCAGAAACTCGGAGCAGACTGCATTAAATCTGAGCAGCACCAGCTGCTTGACATGAACATACAAAAAATTTAACTGGCCAGGTTGTGCATCTCCAACCTGAACCCATCTCTAAAATTCCCAGTACTGTTCCATTGCTTTACCCTCTGAAATAATCTAAGGTCAGAATGTTAATTGTTCATCTTTACTGTGCTGCTAACAAAGCTTTTACATTTTAGCCCTGTTTGCTTTTTTTCCTGTTATGATGAAAGCAAAATAAAAATAATTACAGAAGAAACTTTGTTTCCACTGGCTGGTGCTGGTACCCAGTGCTACCTGGCAGACCTTTAAAGTGTCGATTCTGCATGACTAATTGATTGCTTCAGCTGGGGTTAATTAATTAATTAGTAGCAGAGCTGCATTAAAGATTGGAGGCATTCAGACCTCCCATAATTGACGCGAGC
Source organism: Apus apus (assembly GCF_020740795.1). NCBI lineage: Eukaryota > Metazoa > Chordata > Aves > Apodiformes > Apodidae > Apus > Apus apus. The sequence continues at coordinate 107,827,870 of NC_067285.1, read as the reverse complement.
TTTATTAGTACATAAAATGAGTGTTTAAAATCCACACAGCAACTAATATGCTCTTGAGGCTTTCATTAAACAAACCTATAAAATTACTTGCTTCATTATGTATTTTAGTTACTTTCTTCACATTGTACGGTATCTCTTCACCTTTTTCTTTTGCCAGCCAGTTTTAAGTGCCTATTTGAAATCAATTTCTCTAATAATGGGCTTAATGAGCTCATCAATTAAGGCTGCCATAATGGAATGTAACTGTGTGGTTTCAGTTATCAGTTAAACTCTGGAACTAATTTCCATGCTTCATCTATCAAAAATGATTGGCTAATATTGTTTAGCTTCTGCTTTAGGACGATAGGGAGACCTCGGGCCCTTCTTCACTAATGTCCGAAGGGCTGAATTTCTTCTTGGAAAAGCTGAAAGGGAGGGAGGTGAGGTGGGATGGAAAGAACAATGAGAGGAGAGGTTTGGGCCCCTATCTGGATCCGGAGGAAGTGTGATCCTGTATTTCAATGCCAGCATGGTAATTAGCAGTAATGGATTACATTTTCAGACGTATTAGATAAAATGATGGTTCCACATGAAAAATCCCATTATGAGTTTCTTACCTCTCGCTCCCTCTGTCTCTCTCCTCCTTTAGCTCGTTCTCTCTCTTTTAATAACAACTGCCCTTTCCTGTGACCCCTTTAAATAATGGTATAAATGGTCAATAGACCTAAACATATAAATATTTCCTTAAAACAATGCCCTCACATTTGTAGCAGCCAAACCTGTATTTTGGGAAGTGCCTCCTCTGAACAGCAAAGAATAAATACCTTACAAAACACAAAATATCTACCAAGCCAAGAAAAACTCTACATATAAGTGAAACATAAAAAAAACATTTATTTTTTAATAAATACTGTTAAAAAGCAGAAAAATCTGAAAATCATTTAATTCCTGTTTGTTTAATTAATGAATATTGGGGACATCTGTCTGTTCTTGCTGTTAAGATTAAATGTGTCCGGGTTAGTGTGCTTTAAAATTTCTAGCTGCTGGTGGGATTTTTTTGCTCCTCAGACATAACTGAAACTCTCCAGGTTAGCAGCAGCAAAATCTGGCTCACAATCCAGATGTTTACTTAAATGTTAAAAACCCTGTAGCTGTCAGAAACTTTGTAAGTGTGGACTCTGTTGTGGCTGTATTTATTTCTCTTACAGTGACATCTGTGCTCTTCTAGGTATTTTCCAGGCATTTGAAAGGGATGAAGGAAGGCCACTTTTTAAAGAGAGAACAGCAGGCTGGAGGTTGGCTAAAGGAGAAGAGCAGGGATTTTTAAAATACAGATTAAGTTTCAATGTAACGGGACCACTCTTCAAAAGTGACTTGAAACCAATAGCACTATGCAAGGGAGAAGACTGTAATTTGGTATCAGGGCCTGGCTGCTACTTTTATTTTTAAGACATGAAAATCAGTGTTGATGGAATATTATCCTGTAAAACTCAAAATAAGAGAAGTGTGTGAGTGTCACCAATGGCACCCCAGAAATGGCCTGAAATTGAGAACTTCCTCAAGCTTTGTTTCAGGGAGTCCAGGATGAGAGCTGACTTTCATTAGGCTTTCAGCCAGAGAGAACCAAAGGGGGTCTTGAAGGGACAGGGGGATTTCATGAAGGTTTCCTTCTCCAAGAGAGTGATTATTATCTGACTGTTGCTCTGCAAGTGATTTTGTAATTGATTGTGCATTAATTTTCTGGCTCTGATCTTGCACCACTGCTCACAGTTGTCACTCCTTACGTGAACTGAGTGTGTTATTTTTACCCAGCAAACATTCCTCTCACAAGTCAAGTTAATACCACAATTACTCTTCTTGTGGAGTACCAGAGATTGTGGTAAAGCAAATAAAACTAATTTGCAAGCTTTATAATAGTCATGTTTGAAGCTGTACAGTGTGAGAGAGTGAGCTCTGTTGGAAAGTCAGAAAGCATTTAAATGTTTAGAAAATAAGATTATTTTAGAAATCTTTGCTACAATAATTTCACATGTATCACATGGTTTTTTTCAAGCTAGACTTCATAGACAGCTCTCACAACAGGATGCTGACAAAGGAGATTTCGAGTAAACAGGTTCTCTATCTTTTTTGGTGTATTTTAAGCATTTTTAATTATTCATAAATTTTTCAAGAAAAACTTGAAGGGACAACAGTAAAGGGAGACCTGATGATAAAGCTAAAATTCTCAAGATGCTTAAGAAACAAAGCAGGAATCAGTTACATGTTATATATCATAGAGGAACTAAGGGATGCTTAAGTTCAATCCTCTTTTCCAGTTGGGATGATTTTGATGTCACTGATGTAATGTAGCTATAACACTTGTACAGCAAATGTTATTCTAGTGCTGCAATTTATTAAATCACAAAGAGAAATGCAAAGTGATAGACGTGAAGAACAGTCATACAATTAGATCCCATGCTCTGAACTCTGATTTAGCTCCTGATTCTTTTGTAGACTTCCCTGATCATTCAGTCTTTTAAAATCTCCTATTGCCTCACTGGTTAATGGTGATGAGGAGAGTGCCTGTGCCTCTGCTTTGGCTGCCACAGATCTCTAATTTTATATCTCCTTGGTTTTGCATTTACGAGGCTATCGGGGTCTGAAAATGGAATTACTCAAGTGTTGGCTCCAAAACAACTTATGTGGCCCTGCTTTCCCTACTGCCACTGCCAGATGCTTCTGCAGGCTGTGGTCCCCCCACCTTTGCCTCTTGCAGAACACCAGGTCATGGACAGCATGGATAGGCAGCTGGACTACAACACACAAAGAGCCTGTGGTGGGATCAGTCCTTTTTGCAAGTCTAGGACCACAGGCACCAGTGTATCCTAAGAAGCAGAGAGAGAGAAGTGGAGACCAGGAGAGGACTGAGCTTCAGTTGTCTGCTGCTGTTTTATGAGCTTAAGGTCAGAAAAGCATAATTTTTACACCCAGTCTTAGGGCATGCATTGGCCTTGCTTCTACTGTACCCACTCAGTAGTCCTCAACTCTCATTTTTTTAATGCCAGAAGATGATTTGTAACCAATTGCACAGAAGATAAATAGCAGGTTTATTCTGAATCCTTGATGGCTTCCCAACCCTTCATTCTTCCCTTTAAAATAATATTGCTATTATTAGAAGGCATTCAAAACAGGGAGACAGTGTTACTGTCCACCAAGGTTTCAGCCTCTGCACTTAGATATTTGCTCTACCTTTGTCACGGGATAAGAGAAAGGGAACATGGCAGGCCTGGAAGCTGGAGATGAAAGGGCTCTAAATAATAGGTATAATAGGTATTTTTAAAGTCTGTCTTTAAGGGTTGAGTGGGCTCTGGGTGCCCTATTTACGCCTTTTTAATTCTTGAACAATAGCTGTGGGGTTTCTTTCCCTGCAGCACAGGAGCGAGGTTAAACATTATTTCTCTAACAGCCTTTTGTTTCCAGCTCCCATGGAGAGAGGGGGGAAAAATTGAGATAAAGAAGTGTTATTAAAATTGTGACACACGGCTCTGGGAGTACGTTAAGGATAGAAGGAGCCAGGACGTCAGGAAAGAAATAATGAAATGCAAAAATCACCCAGACTGACAATTGGGAGCCTGTGTAGCAGCTTAGCCTGTTGGTCCAAGGCTATTTGTCATAATCAGCGGCACTTTTCTCATTAGCAAAAAGCCATTACCAGTGGACTTTATCAGCAGCTGTGAGTTATCAAGGGGCACACAGCAATCCTAGCGTGTAGTCGTGGGGTTCAGCCGGGGTCCGGCTGCTTTAATAAGCCGCCAACTCTTTCCCCAACTTCCCAGTCAGGTGTCACTGCCATTCCTGGTGAGGCAGCTGAGTGCGCTCTATTAACCACCTCCCTCCAGTGCCTTCCAGCTCCCCCAGCCTGGGGGGAAATGCCTCTCCCCCTTCTCCTTGCCTTCCCCTTCCCTCCTGATCAACTGGGCTAAGTCTTCCCTACTTGCCTGGATCAGCCCTTCTCTTCTCCTCCTCTCCTCTTTTCCACATCTCCATGCTAACTTTGCCCACTGTACCTTGCTCAGTCTCCTTGCATGGACCAAGCTTCTCTTCCTTGCTTCTTCTCCATTTTCTTTCCATCATGTACAAAGCCCTAACTGCTCCTTCGTTTTCTGTCTCCAGTGCCAACCACTTGGATGTGCTGTCCCACTCCTGCACATCAACAGCACAGGTCGCATAATGGAGGACCTACTCCAAACCTCCTCCGACGTGCCAGGAGTCTGCTGGGGTAACATGGTAACTTGGCTGTGTCTGAGCTCAGAGTGAAATTTTCCCCTTGCTCTGTGTCCTGTAAGCCCTGTGGGATGGGTACTCTTGTCATATGCTCTTAAGACGTATTTAGATATTTCTTTTCAGGAAGTATTCTCCATGATCTTTTCCAGAAATCATGTCCTGGCTCATACAGGTGGTTAGAGCAAAAAATTGCCCTTTTTCTGCCCGTGCTTTGCTGTATCCATGACAGATGGTATTGAGCAGAGATGAGTTGGGCATGTGCCAATACAGGTCCCAGGCTGGCAGAACTGGAATTGAGCAGCAGCCTTCAGGGTGTGCCCGAGTACCTTTGCAGTGTTGCTTGGATAGAGCCATCCAGGGAGAGAAAATAGTATTCAACCAGTTCATGAGGTAAATCAAAAGTGTCCTTTCACCCCAAAGAGGGAAAACATCCCTCCTCCCACTAGCATTTTTCAAATACAAGTAAAAAAAATGTCTCACTTTTTAAGCTGCTGGTGGAAGCTTCCTTTGAATGGGAGGAAAATAAAAGCAATTCAGTGCCAATGTCTTTCCAGCCTCTTCACCTTCTTCACTATGGCTGGAGGGCCAAATTTGTCACAGTGAAGAGCACAACAAATAGCTCAGGGAGTGCACTGGGAGGTGAACATGTGCATTTGTATATGGGTGGTGATGCTCACTGTCCTGCTCCACTGGAGCCTGCTGGAATCTCTGCAGGACATGAACTGAAGGATTTGAGCAGATCCAAATCCCAATGAAGCTGGTGAAAAGCCTCCCATTGACTTCAGAAGGGTTTGACAAAGGTGCTAGTTGAGGGAAAAAACTTGATCTCGCAATGAGCTAAAAATGATACTGGTACCAACCCCTGCACTTGTAAGAGCTAAGAAAATGTGAGATCTCAGTTGATCTTCTAGGACATCCTTGTTTATGATCCTTTGCTTAAATTGGTTTTAAGCACACCCTTAGCTATTAAAAAAAAAAATAAAAATGCACAAGCAAATGTAAATTATTGATGTAGTCAGAGTTAAGGGAACATGTACAGAGATTATGAGTAGCAGTCATTTCACTTTGCACTGAGATTTGCCATCTAGATACCTGCACTGGAGATGGCTGAGCTGCAGAGTTATAGGAGAGGCAGTTCCAGGGCATGGATTGTCAAAGCTGTTGTAGGCACCTATGAGTTGTGCCACAAATTTGCCCATTGCCCTCCTTGGGCAATAGCAGGAGCAGATGAATGAGCTTGTTATTGACTTAAATTGTCTAGACTTAAATTGCATCTGCCCTGCCTGACTCCCACTGTTACCTCTCCTGCTTCAACAGAAACAAAATCTCAGGAAAAGTCTTGGACCTCAATTCAACAAAACACTTTTTAGCTTTAAAAATAATAATCGTCTTCTGACTTAATATGTTAAAGTTATCCCATAAAAATGTTTTATCCCATAAAAATGTTTTACTGAACCAAGGAAGTGCTACCGTATGTTGCTCTGAATATTTGTAAAAAGGAGATTTATATGGAGGTAATATTATTGCACTTTTTGTTTGTTTGTTTTTAACCAGAACTACTGCACAAGTGGGAAGTTCTTTCATTACTGTCTGCATTGTGGGACAGTATTTCAGATCTGCTGTAAGAAAATTCTACTACCGTTGTCCTAGGGTACAGAGCAATAAGTCTCTCTTTTAGTTTGGAAAAATCATAAAAACATCAACAGGTCCCAGCTTTCAGAAACTGGATGGAAAGGAGAGGATGGAAAGAGCAGACTACCTTCATGTTCTCTTTTTATCTTATTTAAGTTCTATGAAGTATTTTTCATATATTGCCTGGGAGACCGTGTTTCGAAGCAGGAGCCTAAACAAATAACTAGGTTGCCCAGTAAAAGAAAAATATCTTATAATCAAAGCATATGGCAAGTTCCCTCAGGTCTCTGTGTTGGTGGTGGTGGGTACAGGGGGATGGCAGTGCCTGGTATGATGGGAGCAGCCCTCAGCATACAGGTGGGTGCCTGAGAGTCGTTAAACCTCTGTCAGTTCCCTGGTGAGGGTGAAGGAGATATCCAAAGTGGCTCTAAATATATAAATTCCTTCTTTCCTTTCAGATATCTTAACCAAACATGTACAATGAAAAAGTAACTGCTATATTTTTATACATATGAACTGCACCACAGATAACACATGGTCCTTTAAAAGTATTACTGCTTGAAAACAGATCTGTCAACAGCTTGTTCTCAGGTAACCCACACCAAAGCAGGGGCTGGATGACTCCTGGGAGAGGTATCACAGATATTACTTCCCTTAGTATTATCTGTACAGAGATAAAACCTTCCCTTTTTAAACTTCCCTCCCCCCCCCATGTTTTTGGGATTCCTTTTTGCTTTTAACAGCTAAGATGCTGATACCAGGCAGTTGGACTAGATGATCATTGTAGGTCTGTTCCAAACAAAATATTCTAGTCTATCGTATGTGTATATGTCATACAAATCTCCTGTTTTCTAAGATTATATGGAAAAGCAGGTTGTTCATAGTTTGGAAAAGTTGCCAATTTATTTGCACAGCAAAGAGTTGAGTTATAAGCCTCTGAAATGTAAGCAAATCAATTCTGCCTCAGCAAGGAACACCAAACACCCATTGACTTTTACAGCAGGGGTGAGTGGTTCAGGAGGGAGGGAGGGAACTGGGCCCCCGAGTGTAAAATGCAAATTCTAGCAGATTGCCTCCATTCAAGGGAAAATCAAGGACAAAAAATATCTTCTGCTGCTTCCTATTGCGTTTTTCCTTAGTAATTCTTGGTAAAAACACCATGGAGTTGACCTTAGAATCTTTTTTACCTCTGGTATGTTTTAAGTTTTTCTATGTGAAAGTTAATGCAATGTGGTATTTTTACTATAAGATTTTTCAAACCTAATTTGGGATATTTTGTCTAACATTTTCTGCTTTTCAGGCCTGTGCAGTTCTGTAAGTCAGGATATTGTCTAATGGAGGTTTCCATATCCTGAAAATATAAGAAGTATCTGCAGGGAAAATCCTAGAGTTTCAATGAAATCATAAGCAGCTTACCTTTCACATGTTTATTATAAAGGACCTGATCAATGCATGATGTTTATACAAAATTGAATTCTTTGTTGTAACTGAGCACAGAACGTAAATAATCTTATTAGTTATCTTGCACATTGGCCCACTTCAAGACAGACAAATGCATCCTGTAACTGATTAGAAATGGGACCATAATCTCTGCTGCAAGAATCAGCAAAGGAATTGTTCTCAAGAGACAGAAACAGAGGGAAAAAACTGGAGGAACAAATCAATCACTTTTCTTGATCAGTTGTCCAAAAAACAAAACAAAACAAACCAACCAAACAAAAAAAAGCCAAAATAAAACAAAAGAGGGAGAGAATGATCATATCACATCTATTATTTTGGACAGAACTCTAACCAAAGAGTTGTGGTACCAGAGTTATTAAATCTTTCAGATAATACCCATTATCTGCAAACAGTTTTATTCTCTTCCCCTGACTTTTTTCCCTTTTTTTTTTTTTCCTGGAGAGAAATAAAATTCCCAATAGAGTAGAAAAGCAACTCACTTTATGCTTGGACTCAAGCACAGCAATCACTAATACTTTTTTTAGTTTGTGTAGATGGCTTGTGCAAAACATTGTTTGAGTTTGGTAAAGTTAAGTGGAGAATGATAATCTACTGCTATAAAATAAGATGAAAGGGTCTGAGCAATGGCAATAATAAAAAAGATAGAGAAATATGAGTGGGATACAAATAGGAGAAAATATATTACATAATGCTAGAGAAAATATAAAAGTGTACTTCTTATTTTAGGACAAGTATCTCATAGAGATAGCAGTGCTCAGCTCTGCTCCCAATTCAGCAATTATCTTTGTGAGTCAATTTCAAGGATCCTTGTAATTCTGACCAGAAGTGACTATTCACTGCTGTTCTGCCATTGATTCTATGAAAGCAGAACAGTGTCAGTGAGTCAGCAGCACAGGTACCAGAATCACACAGAATCATTCTGGTTGGAAAAGGCCTTCAAGGTCATCAAGTCCAACCATAACCCAACTCTACCAACCATTAACCTAATTCTACCAAGTCCAGTGCTAAACCATATTCTTAAGCACCACATCTATATGTCTTTTAAACACCTCCAGGGATAGTGATTCAACCACACCCTAGGCAGCCTGTTCCAGTGTTTAGTATTGTCCTATCACTTGTTACTTGGGAGAAGAGACCAGCCCCCACCTGGTTACAACCCCTTTGTAGAGAGTGATAAGGTTTCCCCTCAGCCTCCTTGTCTCCAGACTAAAGAAACCTAGTTCCTTCATATTCTTCTCATAGGGTTTCCTCTCTAGACCCTTCACCAGCTTCATTGCCCTTCTCGGGATCAGCTCCAGCACCTTAATGTCTTTCTTGTAGTGGGGGGCCCAAAAGTGACCACAGCATGGGGCCTGGCCAAGTGCAGTGCAGCCATCACCATGCTTTGCCCACCTTGGACATAAAGAAGTGGTAGCCTCTATATGAAGCTAAGGGGTATCAATTAAAGAAGCCTGTGTTAATTAAGTGTGGCTACAGAGAGCTCAGTGTCAAGTGTGGGAGGAATACAGCTGGCACAACAAACTGTGCATTAGAAAGTGCACCAGAATGAATCTTCCTGGTGCCAAAGGCTGTCCATAAACCCAGAAGTACAGTGCAAATTAAGATTTAGATTTGTTAATTCAAGCTGTCTCCAGAGAAGGCACTGGTATATACAGCCTAATGCCAACTGAAGATCAGGCTACAGAATCATGCAGTTCTCTTTATTCGGTGCAAATACCCATGCAAAAATTCCCTCAGCTTTTGTGGAAAAAAGTTGGACTGTGCAGGTGTTTTTTTGGGAGTACTGAAGCTTCCGAAGGCTGTGCGTGTGTGTGTGAGCATGCATCCTGCAAGCATCTTTGAGCAGCAATGCTTTTGAAAGAGAAGTATTTGTGAATAAGCCTGCTCTTTGTAATTTATTCTGCACATCTTGAGTATTGAGAATTTTTGAGTGGCTTAGCTTTCCTGACAGAGCTGGGGCCATGTGAGATCCTTGTTTATAAGAATGACTGAGTGATGCCCAGAGTTTAAGTGACAGTTCATTCTCTTTTAAGCCTCACTTCAGCCAGTCTCAATTTGCAGAATGAGATGGAAGGGGAAACAGTGAATGAAGTCCTACATAAAGGCAAAAATCACAGATTGTGGGATGGAAAAGACCCATTAGACCAGGTAGTCCATGAACTTCTGGGAAGGGGAGGCACTACAGAGCAAACTGCCAGTAGATTCTCAAGAGTGAAGATGACAATGGGATCAGGAATCACTAATGGAGAAGAAAATGCTGATGCAAGAGGAAAAAATTGAGGTGTAATGGGAGTCTGGCTTTCCTTAGTGCTGTTCTCAGCTTTCTCTACCTCCTTATGTCACATCAGAAAGCTGGAAGAAGAGATGATCCCAGACAGTTCATAAGGAAATGTTCCCAGTAATTTTTATTAAAGTCTGCATAGCAGTTGTGCCTATTTTTATTAAAAATATTAGAAAAGAAAGTCCCCTTGGTAGTCTTCATGGACATCAGTGCTTAGAACCTACTTAGATTCTGTTCCAAGTTACCTTCATCTGAGCCCTATATTCTTGACCTTGACTTCAGAAAGTGTCTCTTTTTAGTCTGGATATTGAAAGCAGATCAACTATAAAATTAGAAGGAGGGAAAAAACAGTAATATACTTCCCACATTTTGACATGATAGTTAAGTTTGCATAAAATTCTCTGGTGTAGTGGTGTAAAATTTGTCTCTGATGTCCCCTTTCCAGTTCCTTCTTATCAGTTATATCTCCTTATTTCCATATTTAGTTTTGTTTCCATGAAGTCTTGTTCTGTATGTCACTGCTTGCCCATGTTTTTGTCACAATTTTTGGACAACCTTGACTGAACTGATAAGGTCACTGAAATTTCTGACGAGTTTTGTAAAAACAGCAGTAAGAAGGGCAGTAACCCTCTGTGGGAAAGGGTTATCTCTTAGTCATATGGAGGGGGACCCAGGAAATTTCTCTGAAAAGCCTTTTTGATGAGTCACATGGAAACTTGTGTTGAATTTTATGTCCAAATCCATTTTCCAGTATCACATAAGAGCTTTTGTTCCTGTTGATCTCTGCAAGTCTTGAATATTATGAATTCTACCACACTTTCTTTCCAAATATCCCTTCAAACTTGAGGTTATTTTCAAATTCATACTCCTGTTCAGATTTGTATCATCAGAAAAGTATCTCTAAACAAGCTGAGAACATTTAACATTTCAAAGCTTTCTGCCTTATCCTAAAGTAATTGTCCCAATCTTTAGTCATACAAGCAGCATCTTTGCCACTCCCACCCATGGGTGTGCTCATGAGAAAAGGCTGCAGCCTTAGTGTTTAATATTAAACCTTATTATGCTCAGGTTTAATTATTTATTTTCCCTGAGGATTTAAAAATCTTGAGGGAAAAATCATGAAGGTGCTTAATCAGTGGTGAGGGAACAAACACAGCCTCCTGAAGGAACCAGCAGTGCCTGCACAGTGCAGCAGGGTGCAGAAAGCTCAGTAGGGGATATCAAACCCCCTCTGTTGCCCAAGAAAGCAAGGAGACTTCAGCAACTTGCAGTTCAGGACCATAAGAAAATAGATAAACTTTGCTCCTGAAGGCTTGGGCACTGGAAGCCTGGTGGGAAATGCCAGAATAAAATGTGTTCCTCTAAGAACCTCCCACTGCAGGCAAACAAACACAGGACATGGCAGGACCAGCACCTGCTCCCATCTCTCATCTTATCATAGTATCATAGAACGATTTGGATTGGAAGGAACCTGTAAAGATCATCTTGTTCAATACCCTCCCCCCCCATAGTAAGACTAGATCAGGTTGCTTAGAGTCCTGTCCATCCTGACCTTGAATGTTTCCAGGGATGGAGCTTCTACTGCCTCTTTGGGCAACTGGTTCCAGTGATTCACCACCCTCACAATAGAGAATTTCTTCCTAATTTCTAACCTAAATCCCTCCTTGTCCCTTTTAAAGCCATTAACCCTAGCCCTACCACTTCAGATCCCTGTAAAAATTCCCTCCATAGTTTTCCTGTAGCCCCTTAAGGTACTGAAAGGCTGCTCTAAGGTCTCCCCAGAGCCTTTTTATCTAGTCTAAATCTACCATGTTTTAGTTTAAAACCATTGCCCCTTGTCCTATTGCAACAGGCTCTGCTAAAAAGCTTCTCCTCAGTCTTGTCACAATGGTGAGCAGAAAGAAGTTGTCTTTAGGTACAGAGATCTTAAACTGTCATAAATGGCTTGCCTAGGCCAGGCACAATTGGTCTGAGGGAAAAAATATGGCACATGCTGTGGTCAGGACCTGGCTGCCCTTGCAGCAGTATATGTACATGTGCAAGTTAGAAGTTCTTCCAAGAAAACAGCCTCTATCCTTTGAATAACTTAAACCTGCCTCAGAGCAGTACAGGAGACACCAGCCTAAGCCCAGTGAATGCCAGCACCATTTCTGGTGATGACCAAGACCATGGCTTATGGGGACAGCTTGAGGGCCCTGCAGGAGACTCATCTTTGTTAGGATAAAGTGGGAAAGAATAAGCCTCGTCCTAATTTTTAACAATTAGAATTGTTTTCAATCCTGAAATATTCAGTTCATCATAACTTCCTGGTTTTGTGTCTGTCACTCCAGCTCTACTTTGAATGCTTTTTATCAGTCATATCAAGCTAACATTGCATAAAGCTCATTTAAAGGAATTTTGAGTCAGAGCCTTATCCCATTGAAATCTACAGGAATCTGTTGATGGATGCCCACGCTTTTCAGACAGGCTCTATGAGACCAGTTAAAGTCCCAGTGTTAAATGGCTTAATTATTTCACTTCTGTTAATGTTGAACTTGAGAGTCTAACGGGAATCAAACAAAGAAATAAGAAAGGCAAGGCTGGATCAGATCTAACTGATTATTTTCCTTTCCAAATGCAAAAAGGAACTGGAGCCTGTGGCTATGACAGAGTTAACAGTAAAGACTGCATTTCTTTTTTACTTTTTTTTTTTTTCCTTTTGAAATGGCTCCATGGTTCGAGAATGACTCTTTGCTTCCCCTCTTAATCTGTATTTTACGAGTGAGAAGCTTTGCATTATGCAAATCGTTAGATAGGAACAGGTGACATTTCAGCAAAGAACATGATCAGCGGCCCGGGCCTGGATTGGGCTGCTGATTTATACATTAGTATTTGTCACAAGGATCGCAAGTACTTCAGTCTACATTCTGCAATTTGCTTTTCTATTTTTTCCTCCCCACAATCCTTTAAGGTGGAAACTTCATCAAAGTGCTTAAAACACACAGGCCTGACCAAAGGGTTGCTTTTGTTTCTGGAATCAGGGGTGAAACTCCACAGCTTTGTTTTGGCGACTGTTCGTTGGTGTGAATTGTCACTGCCTGGTTTAGGCTTCTGCAGCTTCAGGACCAAGGAGAGCACATCTGCACCGCTCCAGAGCCAGGTCCTCTGCAGCACAGACAACTCCCCCCAGGTAGACCATTAACCTTACTGCAGAATGGGGAGCATCATCAGAACACTGGAGAGGGACTTTTTACAAAGTGATAGGACAAGGAGTAGATATAGATCAGACATTAGGAAGAAATGCTTTATTGTGAGGGTGGTGAGACACTGGCACTGGTTGCCCAGAGAAGCTGCGGGTGCCCCATCCCTGGAAGTGTTCAAGGCCAGGTTGGATGGGGCTTGGAGCAACCTGGTCTAGTGGGAGGTGTCCCTGCCCATGGCAGAGGGTTGAACTAGGTGACCCTTAAGGTCCTTTCCAACTGAAACCATTCTATGATTCTATGATCAGAAGGACAACTTGGATTTTTTTTAAAACTTTGAGGACCACATCAAGAGCACACATCTTCAAAGTGAAAATGTGTCACAATACAACTATTAATAGTCCGTTTTTATCTTTTGCCATTCTGGATCTTCTAATGGCAAGCAGGCTCAATAAAGATTGATTTGTATGCCATGAGATACATTTTGGACTGTAAATTATTTCTGAAAAAAATACTGGAAAAAAAGGAGGGGATTTACTGCATTGAATCTAACATCAGGAACAGTGGTTTTTCTTCCTTTCACCTTTTAGTTCTCAGAAGCTTTGCTCCTGCCCTGCTAAAATGGAAAACTGTGACAGTAGCTTAAAAGAGGGAACAGAAGAGGTTATTAAATGGCCAGAGTGTCATTCAAAAGCAAGTTATAACAACACTGTTCACAGCAGTCTGCCTGTGCTCCTCAGCATGGGCTGGAGAAGCAGGTTTGGTGTGAAAGACATGGTGTTTGCATGTTCTCCATCATCCCCGTCTGTGTCAGAGGCACAACAACATGGCAATTACAAAAGCTGTATTTGCCAAATGCAAAATGGCAACAAATGTACCCAACTGCAGATTGCTCACACCATTTCAGAAGGGCCTTTAGTGCAAATATAATCTGTTGGTCTTCTAAGCTGCCTTGCTGCCCAGAGGCACAGGGGCAGGGCTGGTCCCACTCTGTGGCACAGCACTCACTCTGGGGACATGGGCTCAAGGGACAGTGATGGATACAGAGACGTTGTTTTCCACCTTTGATGGTTCTGGTGGTGTCTGCTTTGCCCTGTGCCCGTCCCAGGCAGGCACCCTTCTTGACTGCACATCCTTTATTGTGACTTTCTTTTAGTTCTCAGCACTCAGCTGAGGCTCTGTGGGTGGCTTCTGTAGGTTAATAAATTTGTCTTCATTTAATTTGACTTGGCTGGGGGAACCTCTGCTCCAGTCTGCACACAAAGGCTGCACTGTCTTGTGTCCCTGAACTGGGCAGGAGCCAGGCAACAAGAGCTACTGTCACTTCTCATCTGTCCAAATCTCTCTAAGATAACACTTGGTCAACAACAGACTCTCACTTTTCTTAAGGCTTTTTTTAAGTGTCATGCTACTTAAGGTGTATGTCCTTCCCCTCCTCTTTCTTAGTCTGGTCCTTTGGCTATTTCTTTGATGAATATAAACACATAATTGATTCTTCTCACCAATGCTTTATGTCATGGACATCTTGCATCTGTTACAAAGCATATTAGCACAGGAGCAATTTTGGTTTGCATCTTGTCATATGCTTATGACATTACTGATTCTTTTTTGGGTTAAGCTTGAATGAGAAGCTACTTTCATAGCTTCAGAAAGATTTATATTAATTCACAATGCTGTATTTTCTCTTTTTTTTTTTTGCTTTCATCTCTATGGAGTGTAAAATGACATACAAATAACTTATCCTAGATGCTTCTCTGTTCTATAATCCTCTCTAGTATTTTAACAATTCACTTTCCATGAAAGCCATGTTTCCCTGACCTTTGGATACATTTCTGTTTATAAATGTCTCCTTTTAAGACTAGTGTAGATGAACAGCAACTGCCAGGTGTAGCATTCAACATATGGCACATACCTACCTGTGGTAATGGCCACATCAGTGTGATATTTTGAGCACCCTGAGTTTTAGCTGGAATAACAGCCTAGGTTCCTTCTTAATGTGTTTCCTTATCTCCTTAAGGTAACTTTAGCAAAGATAAGAATGTTCTTCCTAGAAAGGCACCAGCCCATAATTCATTCTCTTCAGAAATCATTACCATTTCTTAATGTCACCCAATTAAGCTTTACTTCAATCCAGATGTTCTCATCTGTGGTCATGGCAATGCCTTTGACATTAGGCTGTGCAACAGGTGATTCTCCCTGTGCTGTGGCCAGCTGAGTGAAGGAAGTCTCCTGAAGGTGGGGCCAGGAGGAGCTGCCATTGGCAATCCCAAACACGCTCCAGGTACATGGCACTGCTGTGCCCTGTGCCAGTCTGGAAAGGTGGCTGGCACAGGCTCCCATGCCAAGAGACAACCCTCAGGGAAGGTTTGCTGTGGCCTTTGGTTTAGAAGTTTCTGAACTTATGCCAAGTACCCAGCCAATACACACCAAAACTGTAAAATGGTTTACTGATGGCAAATAACACAGTGAGCAGTAGCAGACACAGAATAAGCCAGTCCCTTAACACTGGCACAAATCACATTGTCCTGATACTTAATGACAACCACTGTGAATAACTATGAATTTTTTAGAGAAGTGCTTTATATTGGGTACATTTTTGATTGCCATATCAAATACTCCCCCAGTTTCCCCAGGCTCCACATTCAACTGCATTTCCAGAACTGGGTATTTTCCTCATATTGCACTAAATTCCTTTGCTGCATTGTTCATTTGTCATCTTTCTATTAATATTTTTTACTACTGTAACAAGAAACCATACAAAACTCTTAGGACATTTCTTGAAAACTGGTTAATTTGTCTCCATGCCATTGAGATAATTATGATTATCCTCATTTTACAGGATGGGAAGCTGAGGAATTGATATGACAAAATGTTTTTTCTGGAAAAAACATGCCCACCTGTGTGCAAAGTCATAATTCATGGGTTTATATCTCTCCTTGTATTTATACTCTAGCCCATTTGTATACAAAACAGCTTGCTGAGGCCAGAAGGTGTGTACATGGGTATGTCTGGGAGAAATCCTATTCTAAAGCACGTGTGAACATCCAGGTGTCCCACTTGTCTTCATGGAAAAGCCAGCATCATGAATGATAATGTTTTTCATTTAATTGTTAATAATACCCTGATGCCAAAATCTCTGTGCATGGAGGTGATGCTGATTTTATAGGTGTTCACAGACAGTTGTTTGTCTGATTAAATGAAAATGGAGTAAATGGGGAAGAGAGAACAAAGGCTACGTCATTAAACTTGAGGCACTCAGATGCAGACTTAATTGTCTTGCCTAACAGAACCAAAACCTCAGCCCAGTTCTCCAGCTTCTTGCTATAACCACAGAGGGGAATCCTCCTTCGTTTCTTGCTCAGAGGAACTGGCACATAAAGCAGTTCTCCCCTGTAGATTTTTAAAGTAACAGGTAAACTACATATCTTGGATCTACTTTTATTCTTTCAGATGAGTAAAAGTAAGGCCAAGTTAAGCAAGGCCTTTTTCACTGGTATAAATTTAATTCCTGTAGATGTCCCCAGTACAGGATTCTTTTAAAGAGCTCTTTTAATTCACTCCCTGATTGCCTAAGAAAAGATGGATTTTATGTGCTAAGGAACATTAAGATGTGCACAGTGAGGTGCAGTGACCCATTTGATAGTTGTTTTTTTCTTGATAGGTTCTTCTACCCTGACGTATACTTGTAATGCAGCTGCCAGCACAGTCTGTAAGGACATGTATCTTGCTGTCTCCCTGCCTCTGGTCAGCACTGCCGACTGGGTTGGAGACAGAGTCATCTATCCCCAGTCGTTTAAGAGCACAGGGGAGTTGTCTTTTCACGGATGAATACAAGAAAATTGTTTATGACTGTTACCTCCAGGATATTGGTAATACAAGGCAGAATGAGAAGAGGGTGTCATTTGTCAATCTAAATCTGAGGTGTTCTCTGGTGGAGGGCGCTGTCTGTGTATTTGGGGTTCTATGGTCTGTGCAAAGGAATGATGTCGACTTCATTGAAGTAATCAATTGCTGTCTCAAAACTGCGGGTTTCTTACTGTCTTAAAGCAAAACAACAGATCAGATCAGGCCTCTTTTTCTCAAAAAAACTCTTCATTGTAAAAAATAGGTAGTACATTTTTTCTAAACACTAAATTTGTGACAGATTAAAATAAGGAGAGAAATATAAGATGGCTTATGACAAGGACCTGTTCACTTAGTGATGAGTGAACACAGCACTTCTTATAACTGTGGTTGAGTGTAAACTTCTTATTGGTATTGTTCTATTGTCCATTTTCTATTCACCTGTCTGTTAATAGAGGTGATCTATATTGTACAGAGAAGAGAAGGCTCCATGGAGACATTATAGCACCTTCCAGGACTTGAAAGGGGCCTACAGGAAAGCTGGGGAGGGGCTTTTGATCAGAGAAGATAGTGATAGGACAAGGGGTAATGGTTTTAAACTGAAAGAGGGGAGAATTAGGTTAGATATTGGAAAGAAATTCTTCACTATAAAGGTGGTGAGGAACTGGAATGGGTTGCCCAGGGAGGCTGTTGATGCCCTACCCTGGGAGGTTCTTAAGGCCAGGCTGGATGAGGTTTTGTGCAAACTGATCTAGTGGTGGGGTTCCCTGCTCATGGCAGGGCGGTTGGAACAAGATGATCTTAAAGGTCCCTTTCAACCTTAATGATTCTATGATTCTGGATGCTTCATTTATCTAGTTTTGGGCTGTATTATGCTTTTTTCAGTACTGGCATTCTTGAGTTGTCCATCAAAGTTTTGGTTTCCTCCAATGGTATTTATTTGAAATATGTTTAATAGAGTTTTGGGATTTGGCTTATTCACTGGAAGGGGTACAAAAAGATTTTCTCAGTTCCTACTTGGGTTTGGGGCCTGCTTACTTCTGTAATTCCCCATGAATGCTAAGGTTCCCTGGTAATCCACTCATAACTTTCCATATTTAATTCTAAAATGTGAAAAATTGTGCTGAATAAACAAAAGCCATTTTGGCAGGTGGCTATGAAGGTGTTTGTTAAAGGCAGTGCATTCAGAATGATCCTATTTCATTCTTTTATAGTACCTGTCTACTTAACACTACTTTATATTGCCAAAAAATTTATTGCTTACTGCCCATTCACATGAAAACTCCATGAAAGATCTTTGAAAAGAGCAAACAGCAAACAATCCCTTCCATACACAGATAGATGGTTGTCTTTTTAAGTCAAGTTACACCCTACTTTATTTCAACACAACAGAGAACAGCATCAGAAACCAAAGACATTTTGGAGAACTGGAGAAGAGAGCAAACATTTGTTTCCATCAAGACTACCTTAATGTTCCAGTGCATGAAGAAAATAATAAAATATAAATTGATTTTAAAAAAAAAGTTTACCTGGTATAATTTGTCTACTTTGATCATGCAAGATTACATTCAATACCGTGATGTCTATTGAGTTAGCTGGACCTATACATTGAAATAGATTTCATATATACTTATAATTACAGATCCAAGAATTTACATGTACAGTCAGGTCATCATAGAGAGTGGTTACTGTCTCTCTACTTCCCTACAGAAATATGTATTAACAAACTGCTTCCTTAGCATGCTGAAAAATGCACAAATAATTTTTTTTTGTCCAACCAGTTGAGCTATTTCATCATCATAAAAAAGAAGGAAGGATAAAAACTGGTTCCCTGCCTTGTGGCTACGTTGTGTGTGTTGCTTTAACAGATGTGGAACTTGCTGCTGATATTGTCTGAAGTGAGTAACTACATAGCATCAGTTACTGAGTAGTCTTCTATAGGGCTGAAAGCTTTGAAGAGTCCTCATGTGCTCCCTACATGCACAGAGAGTGGTGAGCAGAGTCATGGGTGCCCTACGAAGAAAACCTGGCAGAGAAACCAGGGTGAACTTTCAGCAAGGATTGGAACAAAATTAAATTCAGTGAAACTCCAAGTTCATTTAGTGCTTTTGGGTTCACTCATGAGCCAGAGGAACAGTAAATTACATAAATGTTCTAAGTACACTTTGCCTGGAAACTGAAAATTGCCCACCAACCCCTTCAGCTCTCTACAATTAATTCCAGAAGCATAGTGGAGTCAGATCTCCTAAAAAAAGCAGTCCCTCAGAAGATTTTTTTGCTTTGATTTGCTAGTCAAAAATCCACAGGTAATTTGGATGTAATTAATGCAACAATTTGCAAGTCTGAATGCTGCTTGTAATCCTCAGACCACAGGTTTATCTGTGATGGGTCTTTCCTTCAACCACAGACAACAGGGAATCCTTAGAAGGAAATGTTGTGCTTGGACCTCCAGCTGAGCAATTCAGTTGAATCCCAGAAGTCTCAAGCTGCAGAATGGAAGCATACAACCCGTCTACTCCCATTTTCATAGCAATCACAGCATCCACAGTGGTGGCAGCATGGTTTGGGTGCCATGCCTTTCATAACTTTGTTGTAATGTGGTGCTGGAATGAAAACCAGCAAGAGCTGTGCTGCCAGAAAGGCATGTGCCCCCCAGTCTTTATTTTTCAAAGTCTGGTCTTCCCAGTGGGGTTTCTCCAAGTCCCCCCCATTGAAATTTGCCTATAATACACTTTAACTGGCCCCTATCTGAGGATATTTTTATGGGACATTTTCTGGCAAGGAAATTTGCAAGCTGTAGACACGTAACGTGCTCTTTCTGCTGGCTGGAGAAGAGGTGGGAGAAAGACTGTGTGTACAACAGGAATGTGAGGCAGGTGGAAACTCTGTAGCCAAACAAAGTGGGCCACACATCTTCTAAAACTTGGGTAAAACAGGTAGGGCTTGGATCCTAAAGGGTTGCCCAAACATCCCTTAGAACAATAGCAAACTGTGTGGTGATTTGAGAATGAAGTTTTAAACATGTGGTTCCAGGAGTGCTGATAACCCCAATGTGACCCTAAATCACAGAATTATAAATGAATAATTGCCCCAGCAACTGAGGAGTTATAATTCTGAAATGGCTTATTTTGCCTTTGCAGAGGTTGCTGAAGGTGCATTTTCTGGGAGAAGTTCTTGTAACTCATGAATTGTTATACAGATTCCACCTTAAATGGATTTTATCAGACTGTGCACTGGAAAGCTCATGCTAATATTGGCTCCAATAAAGAACAAATCAGTGCCCAACTCGACTCGTCTTATCGCACAGTCAAAACTGATGGCTGAAGAAGTCATAAAGATCCCATTTAATCTCTCGCCTATCTATCACTGTGAATGTCTTTATCCTCTTTGTGCAGTGGTAATATCTGCTCATTATGAAAGCAAAATAGATCTGGCATGAATAAAAGG
This sequence comes from Apus apus, assembly GCF_020740795.1. Classification (NCBI taxonomy): domain Eukaryota; kingdom Metazoa; phylum Chordata; class Aves; order Apodiformes; family Apodidae; genus Apus; species Apus apus. The sequence continues at coordinate 107,807,785 of NC_067285.1, read as the reverse complement.
GGAATGAAGTGCTCACTTTGATTTTGACAGCATGATCAGTGGAAGCAGTAATCTGTGAGAATCAAAAAGGCTAAATTATTCCATAACAGTAATTTGAGGGAACAGCTCAGAGCATACACATCTGCTTTCATATATTGTGACGTGCACTGATAAAACATCCTTCCCAATTTACTCTCTCTGTGCTTGACTAATCTGCAACAGCTCTCACAATGTCTAATCATGCCATCAAAAAGGAGAAGAAGTTCAATTGAGACTCAAATGAAAGAAGATTGGAAAACTATCCTCAATTGAAATTACATTTGTAAATGAGCCATAGTTTTTCTGTTCAGAGTGCATTATGGTAAATCTGCCTGAAGAAGTAGTTATGCTGAAGAACAGCAACGTGTATCTAGATTGTATTTATTCCATTACTGCTCGAGTAAAATTACGGCAGCTTGGAAACCCTGGGGCATGTTTTCAAAACTGATATGCCAGATTCATGGTCAGATTCCTGTAGTATAATTATAGCATCTCTGGCCAGCTGAAAGATTCCCAATACAAATAAATTACACAGCCAGGTCACAGTTACAGGGTGGTGGGGATTTTTTTTAAACATTCTTGTTATGGGAGATTTTCATTACAGAATCACAGAATCATCGTGGTTGGAAAGGACCTCTGATATCACTGACACCAACCATCAACATAAACTTATTTGCAGGCTGGACCACAGCCATACTTTTCTTTCTTCCTTTGCTCATGGCATTTTTTGGAGCTAGTTAACCAGGCCTCTAATAGACTTGTAACACAGAACCTAAGGTCACTCTGAAGGTGATACAAGGATATTATATCCTGCTGAACCTTGTGGACAAAACCATAACCTAAAGCACCTGTGGGCTGGGGTAGAATATATGATACCCAGTTTGAAACTCACATTAAAGCCCCCCATACTTGATATTTGTATTTTTGCTGTTGACATGCTTTTTAACACACTGCAAATACCTTTTCTTCCTAAAATTTGTGGACCTTGTTTCTGACCTTTGCTAATTCAAGTCTATCCAGTGGCACTCCAGTCTATGAAGACATATTGTCAGTTCTGGGATCTCACTTCATCAAGTAGTATCCCTCCCTTAAAGCATCTGCTCCCAGAGTGATATGATTTTGTCAGCCAAGGTATTGTATCTCTTTATCATTTTGATTGGAGTTACACATTATTGAATTTCTTAAAGCTGGCAGTACTGGGTAAGCCCCTGCTGGATAGATCAGTAATGAGCTTTTCTCATATGCCTGTTTTCCTGGTGCAGCCAAAAAAATGGTGATTGCCTCCTTTGTAGACCTGTCATTGGGTTCACTGATGCAGCTCCCTGCATTATGTATCTCTACGATGAGGATGTACCTATAGATCTGGAAGGGCACAGGTACGCAAATGATACTGCTGTCAACTCTGCTGATATTGCTGGCTCTTCCATTCAACGCCGTGGAAAATCTGAAAATATTAAACAACAGGTTATACTCATCCTAAGAATCCATGGTTGGACACCATTTGGCACATATTTAAGCGTTGTTGAGACCTATAGTAGTCTTACCTGCGCTAAAAAACCTGGGTGAACAGCTGCTACAGCTCTTGATGTTGCTGCTAGAGCAGTATTAACATTGAAACCATTCAATGAATATCCAGTCCTGTTTTTAATAATATTTTGCTCATTTTGAGCTCATTTTCTAGGCCAGAATTTACCATTACAAGCATGACTGATCAGAATTTTTTTTCAATCTGCTCAACTGAAAATTGTCTCTGCAAAATTGAAGTTGGTAGCAGGAAAGTTTTTAAGTTTACTAAGATTTTTTCCCACTGGAAAATCAAGATTGTTATTTTGCATAATTTCTTTAGATTTTGAGCTGATTTGAAATATTTTCTTTGACCGTGTCTTTGTACAGATGTACTATTGGTTTCTGGAGATTACCTTTCAGCTCTTTCTTGTTCCCATTGTTACTATTGGTTTCACTACATACCCCATGGTAAAATGCATTGTCCTTTCACCTAAAGCCTGTGATACGTCAGGATATCCCTGTGACCATGGCAAATGTGAGGCATCCAAAGAACTTTATCAGTGACTTACCTCCTGTCACTTGTTGCTTCTTGTGTGTTCACTACATCTGTTATTAGACTAACAGCCCTTGGTCAAGGATCTGGATGTTTTATTGTTCTAAATGTTTAGCAAACCTTTGCATGCTGACCAAATAATATGGATGGAAATTCTGGCTTAAGAAAAAACATCAGCTGAAATTGATTTTTAAGTATGCACATTGGACTAGTTATGTTGGGAATATTAATTAAGTCAGTGAACAGATACAATGTCATGTGGCAAAACACCCCATGTAGCTCCCACCATCTGACAACCTCTGCTTAGCAATCAGGTTTGATGAATAAAAAATAAAGGCCATCCTAGAATTCTGCATAGAGTATGGAATAACATTTTTTAAATCATTAAAACTATTGGCTGTTACTCTACTTTTGGATATTCTGCCTTTAGTCATTTCTTTAGGGATTCTTTCAGGGCTGGTTTTTTGACCATCTCTATGAAATCTACAACAGCATGAAAATAAGTATTATAGGTATTTTGATCGATTGAAATCTAGAAAATAGTACTTCATGTTTTAAAGTCAAGGACACTAGATTAGTGTGGAAGTTCTACCTTCATCTGTAATTAAAGGCAATTTTTAAGGTTCCATTGAAAGGACAACTAAATAAACACACTCTTTCAGTGTACAGTTGGTCTTGCAGCAACCAATACTCTAGTATAACTTAGTTGATTTGCCTTACAAGTCAGCATGTTTTGTGACAAAAGTTATGTGTAATCAACCTTGATTCCTCAAGAAGTTCTGCCCTTACCTAACTTTGCCCATATGATTCATAGAATCATAGAATCATAGAATCCTAGGGGTTGGAAGGGACCTCGAAAGATCATCTAGTCCAACCCCCCTGCCAGAGCAGGGTCACCTAGAGCACATCACACAGGAAGGCGTCCAGGCGGGTTTTGAATGTCTCCAGCGAAGGAGACTCCACAACCTCTCTGGGCAGCCTGTTCCAGTGCTCTGTCACTCTTACAGTAAAAAAATTTTTCCTGATATTCATCTTAAACCTCCTATGCTCCAACTTGTATCCATTACCCCTTGTCCTATCACTGGTCTTCACTGAAAAAAGCTTAACTCCATCGTCTTGACACTCACCCTTTACATATTTGTAAACATTGATGAGGTCACCCCTCAGTCTCCTTTTCTCCAAACTAAAGAGACCCAGCTCCCTCAGCCTTTCCTCATAAGGGAGATGTTCCACTCCCTTAATCATCCTTGTGGCTCTGCGCTGGACTCTTTCAAGCACTTCCCTGTCCTTCTTGAACTGAGGGGCCCAGAACTGGACACAATATTCCAGATGTGGCCACATTAATTTCAAAAGAAGTAATTACACCCTAATTCAGGTTGGTGCCTAAGCATTTGCAGGATCAGAACCTAAAATGCCAAGATCTTTGAGGAAATGTCATTTTTTTTGCTTGTTTCTGTTCCAGCCAGAACACATTTTGAGATATTAAAAAATAGGAAGAAAGGATTATTTTAATCTGTAAAAATAACTTCTCTAAGTTGTCAAAATCTCAGGCTCTGAAATGATTAAAACTCTGATTTTCTATTGCACAATCATATCCAAGGCATTCCAAAGTGAAGGATGTATCAAGAGTTAGCTTAGTATGTTGTTTTTCTCTGCCCAGGACCCACAGAGAGACTTTAGGGATAAATGAGCCTGTTATGGTGATTAACAGTACAGTGATGCATAGCAGACAACTGACTACAAAATGCTTTAGTTACAGTAAGCATGTTCATTCCTAATTTTCTCTCTGGAGTGTCAGATTCAGGGATGAAGCACTGGACTAAACATGTTTATGGCTGTTAGCTTGGGGAATAAGGAAAGAAACCAAAACATATGCTGATAAAACCCCAGCAATCTCCCCTGTCAGTGTTACCATTCAACTAAAAAATGTTTTAGACTCTCCATCTCAGCCTCCCTTGCTGGCTGCCAATGGCTTCTGGATCTCACTGCTAGAAATTGTCTTTCTCTGTCGGTTTGGCTACCACACCTTCATGACAGACCCTTGCAGTGATTCCAACACTGCTGTGTTTACAGCTGAGAACCGCAGGTTTTAAAGATCACCATCATGCTTCTGTGCTCTTTTCCTCCCTTGCACATCATCACAGATTGAGACAAAATGTGATTCTGATGAACACTGTAATGTGTTTTTTTTTTGCATTACAATACCCAGCCACTAATTGCCTCAGTGCTGAGCACACCTGCAGGCAGAGAGCAGACAGGGTCAATAAATGGCAGCTGCAGCCCAAACTTAAAAGTATGGATAAAACTCCCAGTTCCTCTTCATGTTCTGTACATTTCCCAAAATACCTCCCACTGATTCTATTTATCAACTTGTGAGACACACTTAGTCCAACTGAGGAACTTCTGACGTGCTCTTTCTCTGATAGAGTAAGTACGCATTTTTTGTTCTAAGATGTGTCTTGTAAAAAATGTTGATTCCTTTAAGAGATTAAGGTACTGACAGGTCACAGTGGCAATGAACATGTGTCAAAGATATTTTGCACCAAAATGATTTGCAGTTTTCCTTCAGGAAGCCTGTGGACTGTTAGGTTGTCAATGTCAGTTCTCTTTCTCCAGTTATGATATTTTGCATTTTTTGTCAGCTGCTGCTGAGTTCGGGCAATTTCTACATACTATAATGCAAATGTTCTCCAATTGCTGCTGGTCTGCAGGCTGAGGGTGAGTGTCCATGGAATCACAGGGAAGAAGTGAGCATGCTCAGAACATCAGGGGAGATTTAGATTGGATATTAGAAGAACCTTCTTCACTGAAAGGGTTATTAAACACTGGAACAGAGTGCACAGGGAGCTGGTGGAATCACTCTCCCTGGAGGTATTTGAAAGAAGTGTAGATGTGGTGCTTAGGGACAGGGTTTAGCACCAGAATCAGTAGAGTTGGGTTAATTGTTGGACTAGATGATCATAAAAGTCTTTTCCAACCAAAACCGTTCTGTGATTCTATGATTTACTGAGAGTGCTTTTTGTGCATGAAACTGGTGATTCACAGGGAGAAGGAGAACAAGGGGAAGGGAGGACATAGCTTTGCAGGTAACACAGGAAAAAATAATAATCCACCAGGTATAGACAGAGCCTCAGGCTCCAGGTGGCTCCTGGGACTGTTCTAGGGCTTTGCCTTGCTGTGAAGGTCCAGCCAGGCAGTGGCTGCTCTGGCTGTGCTGGTGGAGCCTCTTGTGGAGAGTGACAACAGTGTTAACTGAAGATGTTCTGCCAAGGCAGCTGTGCTACCAGCATGGGCAGTTCAGCTCAAGATGCTGAACATGCAGGCACAGCAGTGTCCACAGATGGGGTACAGCTAAGGGGGAGCTCTGTTATACAGGACAGGGTGGGGACCCTGGTTTCGGTTGAACACTGCTAGCAAAGTGCAGTAAGGGTCGGCTTGGTGTGAAAAACAGCCTTGACCCATGCTTAGCTCAGAAAGAAGCTTGAATTCTGGGCCGTGCTTTCATACCTTTGTAATGCTGCTACATGCCACGGTGCCAGAGAAGTCATGTTTGGTGCAGCATTTGTGCAGCACTCTGCTTCACTTTATAAACATCTTTTATGTAAATCAAGTGTTAATTATCCCCGCTCTGTATTTTGTGTTGAATATCATTTTTTTAATTACAGGCTTCATCCTAGGTTAAGCCTGCATGCCTGTTGTTGAGCCAATTATCATAAATTCCCCTGTAACAATTAACATTATTGGTACAGAGCTGCATGTATTTTAAATGTTATAATTATGCTCAGCTCTTTTGTTAATTGGCCTATCTGACTCTTTACTTTTTATGCTGCTCGTCTGCTCATTACCGCAGCCATTTAATTCAATTAGCACCTTAATTAGAAGAACAGCCATGTCCAATGTCGTAGGACTTGTCAGAGTACGCGGCTTGATTAGCAAAGACAAACACACCATGCAAATCAGGCTGTAACATTTGGGGGCGGCAGGAATGGAAGGCAGCCAGCTGGTGAAGTGGAAAAGGAGCGTGTCTTCATCCCCCAAAGCTCTGCCAGGAGAGAGAGAAAATAAAGAAGGCACCAGACTGAGGAAGGAATAAAATAATTTACAATTCCACGAGTAAAGGCATCACTTAACATGAATGGTGTGTAACTCCTGAGGACGGTGTCACTACTAAATTATCTCCTACCCCCAGTGCTCTTAGAAAAAAGACAGAAAGTGAGAGAGATGTGTAAAAATAATACAGTAATCTCCTACCATATCGTGTGTCTTTTTTCTGGAGGAGGAAGCCAAACCCCAAAGTCTAGATTCGGAGGGAGACACTGGACTGAAAAGAAACACCCTGATCCCCGGGCTTTGGTGTAAATCCGCACGGCTCCACTCATCAACGCCAAGTGATGTGGTATTTTAGAGTCTGCCGTTTGACCTAGGCCCTGCTGTTTGAGGAGAACTGCTGAGGAGAGACATGTGAGGCTCCAGGAACTGTCTCTTAAAAAAAAAAAAAAAAAAAAAAAAGCTTCATTTTCCAAGAGCAGTTTAAGTCTCAGTTTTGTTTTGTGCCAGTCTATTTAAATCTTTATTCCCTGCCTATTAATTCTCCTAATTAGAATTAAATGAAGCATGCTAAATTGCTAGATTAACCAATAATTAAGCAGGCAAAGCACTAACGTTTAATACACACAGGCAGCTCTTTCTCTTCTGTGATAGCACCGTGTCATGCCTGCTCATTTTATTTGAAAGGAATTAAGAGGCTTGTCTTCCATGATCAACACCCCTCCCCCATATTAACTTACATAAAATAGAGACTTTCCCAAAAGGGGATCAGTTTCCAGCTAGTTATCAAGGAGCTCTTGATTTTATTTTTTAATTCCTTATCTTTGAGTCCTTGTGAAACCTATTTGAATCAGTTGGCTCAGGGTATCCAACAGCTGTACATATATTTAGCAGATAGTAGATTTTAATTAAAATGATATATAGTTTGTGTGGTGCTCTTTTATTTTTTTTCCCCCTGCATTCATTTCTTTATTTCTGCTCACGTAATGAGGTTCAACACTTATTTCCAGAGGATGGCAGCCCCTTTCCCTCCTCCTCATTTCCCCATGAGCCCCCCTCCTTCAATATTCATTTTACATATTTACACATGGCTTTGTCTTTATGATGTGTACCTCATTGTGGGGTGTTTCAATATCATGTAAGCGGGGGGCCATGCAGACTGTCTAAATCCATAGACTGTCATTTTAGGAATTCTTGGAGATTTTGAAGGTCATTGCTTGGGTGTGTAAGTGCTGGCAGAGCTGGGGTCGGGAGCAGGGCCAGCACTTTTTGTTGCTTTGAAAGGTGCTTGTTGCTATTTGTGCCTGGAGGATGTAACTCATTCATGTACAGAGGGCAGCAAAGGCTCATGATAGGGATTTCATAAAGCTGCTCAGTCCCATGGCAACTGCACACGTGTTCTTGCCACTTAATCCTTTGATTTAAGCTGTTAGCCAAAATTTGGAATATTTTTGGTTGTTCCTCTCCAAGAGTGGAAAAAAAGTGATGGAGTCAGATGTTTCTCTAGGTATGTCCACACAGTATTTTGCAGACAAGTCCAAGTTCATTTTGCCTATGTCTTGAGCAACCTGGCTTTGAGAAGGAAGCTGTGGGACTGTATTAGCAAGCCATGGCTTCTGTTTTGAAACAGCTTTGCTGCTGTTTGGCTTGCACCACTGCCCAGGCAACTCTGCCTTGGATGAAATCACACAACAAAAAAGGTGGCCCAGAATTCCTGTTTCCCAAAGACACCAAACAAGAGGCTATGTGTCTGCTCACAGTCCAAATTCTCTTGTGGTCACTACTTTGTCCCAAAAGTCATCACTCAAAGGGGCTGTTTAAACAATATAGTTGAAATGATGTAATGTCTCACTGCAGCTGAAAGAGGACAATCTCTGTCTTGTTTCTTCCCATTCCAGGTGATCCTACCCCTTTTGGTATGTGTATGAGCACTTTCTGAGATAATTTTCCTTGCCAGACTGGAGGAAGACCAATGCAACAGAAAAGACTTTTTCCACTGGCTTAGCAAATTGGATCTATATACCATATGGCCTGACAAGCATGGAGGCATCATGAGGGCCAGAGTAGGATCTGCAGCTGGTGATGGGGCTGTCTCTTTGGATGGTAGTATGTCAGTGGATTGGCCCAGATACCACCAAATTGTAATTTATACTTCTAGACACATAAGTATATTGTGGAGTCAAATCCCTGATAATGAAAGGAACAGATTTGATTTTATTTCTTCTCCTCAAGGGAGTAATCTTGCTGGCCTCAGAAAGATAAGCATCATGGCTGAAGTCATCCAAATTGCCTGAATTTTTCAGAATTCTTCAGGAACTCAACTCAGACTCCTTGACAACATCAAGAATGTTGAAGTTCTTGCTGCCAGTTTGTGTAGAAATTTTCTGAGCAGCAGCTTTCCGTTATGCTAGGGCAGTTCCATGTTCTTGTTCTTTGCACATCTCTAACCATCCAGAGCAACACCAGGCACTAATAATTTGGAGTTTAAGCTATGCAAATACTGGCATCTGGCTAAATTACCTCTCCGTCTCTCTCACACACTCCCCAGTTTAAGGCTGGGCAGGTGAGCATACTCATGAATGCTTTGGCATAAACTTTAAAGACAACACCAATTCATGGTTCTCAATATGAATCAGTGCTCGGGGACTTGCCAAGGACAATTTGTGGAATCACGGTCCAACACAGGTTTGAATTCAGACAGGTTCAAGTTAAAAATTAAATTAAATTAAAACAAAACTCAGAGGCATTAGAGGTAATTGTGCTCACTAATAATTTGGCCTGGTTTTGCAGTTGCTTGTGAAACAACCTCTGCTGGGCTGCACAGATCTACTGATTAACTCAAAAAAGAACAATCCATGCCCTCTGAATCCTTAGTGCCAAGGAATAATGGTGAGATGATGGGGCCTTGGAAGTCAAGGTAAATGCAAGGCAAGAGAGAATTGCTTCATTTCTGCAAGGGACCAGCTTGAGCAAGCTGGGTCCTCATTTCTCAGCTGTCCTGTGGTATGAACCGTGTGGCCCCTGCAGAGCATGCCTTCCCTCTTTGGCTGGCTGGCTGATTGATTCATTCCTCTTCTTTTTTTTTTTTTTTTTTTTTTTTTCAAACCAACCTTCTTATATGCTTTGGTGAACATCTCAGTTAGTCTCTGGTACCTCTGTCGATTCTGTGTGTGTCTGTGCCTGTGTGCATGTGTGTGAATTGCACTTCATCTGCTTGATGCAATAATATCCTGGGGGAATATGCAGGCTGTAAACTCCTTCATAACGTCCTGTTCCTGCAACTTGAAGATATTGACTCTGAAGGGAAACAATGGCATGAATAAAATAAAAATAAAAATAGTTAATTATCCTTTGTGTTTGTAATTTAATTAAAGATGCAGTAAAGTTTTACTGTTTTTCCAGGTGATGATGTTTAGGGCTCTGAAAAGCTATTTGTGCTGGTGAGATTAAAGTGCATTTTAAAATGTTCCCCGAGCACTTTCACATTTGTTGATAGATTTTTAAATTAAACTTTAAATTGTAATCTAAATTACCTCCAACAATTCATGGTCCCTGTAATGAACTCCCACCATTCCTGCTGTCATCTGACTATGATATACTGTAAATGGTAACTGCTCAGGGTTTTACTGAATAGTGCTTTGGTATTACTGCACTATATTAGTTGTGTACAACCCTCAAATAAAAATCAAAACACAACCCAGGTTTGACTTAACATAGTAACTTTATTATTGGCTAGTCTTCAGTCTTAGTGAACACTGCTACTGCTAATCATTTGGGACCTCATAGAATATACTTCCAAATAGTTTTTTAGGCACTCCAGTCAAGGTAAAAGTATTTTACCAGCCAATGAGCTTTTGGACATTAATCCTTAATGGGTAAAATAAAACTAATTGGGGAATATGAGTTCAAGTGCTCATTCATAAAGTGACCATGGCTCATTGGCCCCTGAGGCACAGTTAGAAAAGAACACTTTCATAAATGATTGATGTAGATTCAAAGGGGAAGAGAAGATTGCAGTGGGATAATGGAGATAATTCACCATGAGCTACTCCACGAGATGATGTAGGTATGCTAAGACCAAGCTCAGAGCAGAGCAGAGTCTAACTTGCAGATCACTCATGGTCCCTGAGAGATCATACTGCCTGAAATGCACAGACTTGCTCTTGTGATGAAAATAAAGACTCCAAATGTAAGCTGGTGTAACATCTCTGGGAAGCTCTCAAGGATCTCTGAACATTGACACATCTGGAAAACCAGAAGAAAATTGTATTCCCACAAAATAAAAAAAATTAAAAATCAGCCCTAAGAGCAAAGGTCCCAGGGAAGAGCAGAAGGAGAAAGTAAGCAAAGCGAAGGCTTCTGTGATGCAGAAGGTTGTCAAGTGAGAGTCCAGCAGTCTGTCACATAGGGACTTACTGGCACAGGATTTTAGCTTCCTGCTGGAAAGCTCTTGGTGGACCTTTCTCTAACCCAGCTACACAAATTGTACAGCCCGTAGCTTTTGGTCTGCACAAATTCCCTGTTTTAATTACATATTAAGTGAAATGAAAATGGCTTCTTTGGCTTAATTTGATTTCTTAGCTCTCCTGCTATGAGAAAAACTATGTTTGTGTTTCCTGTCCCCTTTGCCATTTGTCATAATTCAACATCAGCAGCCATGCTGGTAAACGTGATCATGGTGTTCATTGCTTTTCTTATTTCAACACCCTCATTTAGTTCTCCATTTACCTACAAAACTGTTGTACTTTTCTCCTTCATACCTTTCCTTCCTTAAACTCTTTCACTGTTAGGATTCTGGAAGAGAAATGACCATGTCTACAGTGCTAGTAGGTGCTGTCATGCCACAGTCACTGCCTGCCAGGCTGGGCACCACTCTATGGGCTTCCTTTTTTCCCTCTCCATCTGCCTCTTACCATCTGCCTCCTGTCTGCCCAAGGTAGATTGTGCCAGACAATCCTGATAGCTGCCTTTGATAAGATAGTTGATTCTCTAGTCAAAGGAAATGCATTAGATACCATCTATCTGGACTTTATAATGCATTTGATATGGGGTAATGATCCGTTAAACTTGAGGAGACGGGGATGAGCAGGAGGATTAGAGGGTGGGTCAGAAGTCTACTCAAGGGGGGGACAAAACTGAGGAGTGCTGAGATGGGCAATGCTGATCTGAAAGACTGTCACTCAGGAGTCATTCCTGGACTGGATCTTGTTGAATATTTTCATTTGTGGTGGAAGGAGGGAGGGACGGAAGAAGGGAGGTTATGGTAATGTCTGCTGAGGAACCTAAACCAGGTGCTGGCTGCAGTCTGGAGGAAGATCAGAGTATCATAGAGAAAAAACTTGATAACTTTTTGGAATTGTACAAAACACATAGTCATGGATAGGGACTGGAAATGAAGATGTCGAGACAGTCTGGAAATGACTGAAAGGCAAAATGACCCCGAGGTGCTGGTTGGTCACAGCTGACTATGATGCAGGTCTTGAAAAACAAATATTGTAGAATTATGTGGAAAAAAACCCAACAGACAAAAAGGAGGATAAGTGAAGAGCTAGAGGCTTATGTAAGTCCATTAGTATAAAAACCTTGATGGAAGATGAAGCTGCAGAGGTACTGTGGCATGTGAAAGTATTTGGGTGGAAACATGGACCAGAGAGTGTCTTTGGGCAGTCTACAAGCAGAACAAAGGCAAAAAAACCCAACGACAGCAAAAAGGTTTTAAGATAGTTCTTGATGATTAAGAAATAATTCTGTTGCCTGTGAAATCAGGCATATCCAGTCCATGACCCAGGAGATTCTTCCGCTTAGATTGCAAGCACATGCAGTGACTGCCTTTTTGTCCTGTGTGTTTCTATCCCCAGCAATGGCCTGGAGTAATCATGCAAACAGTAAAGAGACTCTAGAGATGCAGCATTGCCCCACAGCCTGGGCTCCTGAAACAGGGCCCATGATGCTGAGAAAGAAATATGTGTGGGACAGGGGAAAAAAAGATAGACCTAAGTGGAGATAATATGGCAGGGAACAGGGAGGCTGAGCAGTGAACACTCACCCAACAGCCATTTATTCAGATTTCTTGTTGGGTTTTCATTTATTATACAAATAATTTGGCCAATCACGAAACAGAGCTATGAAATGAAGTGATAAAATCCATTTCTTCTCCATGCACTGCTCAGCTTACATGTTACATGATATTTCTTTGCCTCTCTCCTTTCTGTTTCTTTTCTGGAAAGATACAACCAACAAAAAAAAAGAAAGAGTAAAGAAAAAAAATGTTATATGATGAAACCTCAAGAGAAGGAGATTCCTACAAAAGGCATGAAAAAATCTGTAGGTATTTGACACTGATGCAGTTAAATATTACCAGTAGATAAATATGTTGTTGCCTATTCCTAATGGACCAAAACCTGGTTGACTTATACATCAGAAAAAATAGATGAAAATGGGGAGTTTTGTCCAGGAAAACTGTTCAAGAGAGGAAATTTTCCAGGCTATTCAAAATATATAAATGTATTTCTGAGAAAATAGCCATATTTTATGCCAGTTTTTAAAAAGAACAATGGAAAAACTGAAATGTTTCAGGAAAAAAGTTTGAGAATATATCTTATCTCTGTTACAAGGTGTAATTTTTTTGCATATTTTGGAATCCACATCGGTTATCCAAAGAGTATAACAGAAATGGTTTATAGTAATAGGCAGTTGCATATGGAAGCAGTTGGTGGGTTTTCAGACAAAATATACACCAAGACCCAGGGACTGGGGGGATCACTGGGTGCATTCTGATTAGAAAAGTACAATGTTCCAGTTAGGCTGATTACCCAGGAGAACCATGTATGCTAGACACGATGACTTGTAGGCATTGAGTCAAGTTAATGCATGATATTTTAAAGAAATTATTAATTTGACATGAAGTTTATGGGGTGACATTTCTTTGCAGTAAATCTGTCTGAATTATCCTGCCGATACATAAATCTATCAAGTTTTAAACACTTCTATCTACTGAAGGCCCCTGCATGTATCAGAGTGCATTTTTTGAATAATGCATACTTTTAATTTCCATTTTTCTTCCAATTCAGAAGTTCACAAGAGCATGGCTTTCAGTTTGCACTCATTTTGCCTATAATTCTACTGGAAAACATAAAACATTAATATATATATATAATTTCAACTGAATATCTGCATTCAATTGGTATTTTTTTTAAATAAATGCTGCTGTTTCAGTTCTGTGTTCTTGATGATGAGCAATTGATGAGTTAATTGCCTTCCTATTCCCACTGAATTGAATATGAATTGAATAGGAGTGTGTCTGCAAGTACTGGGTCAGCTGTGTGAGTAAAGAAATCTTTGTTCACTGTTTACAGAATCCCTGTACTTTGATAGTAAATATTGCTTCCTCCCAAGCTTAAAGCAGACAACTCCAGTTTTTCTGTTTCACTGGAAAAAAACTGCTCTTTTTTAAAAGTCCAATTAACAAAAAAAGCAAAATGACAGGGGTTTTTGAGGGGAAGGATTTATTCTCACATTTCTTCAAAATGTGAAGTCAGACTTGCGTGGTTTTATGCTACACGCAGACAAGCATTTCTCTGATACAACTCTATCACCAAATTGCAATGTAAATCTTTATTTTTCTGGAATGCACACAGAGTTATTAACGATGACAGAGCACTTTGAGCATTCCTCCTACAGGACCTTGCTTCTTTTTTTTTTTACCCATTTGAGAGCAACTGAGAAATGCCTTGCATTGAATCTGCTGAACGAATAGATATTGCTGTTTTACATGTTGCTACCTGCAGACAGCCAGTCCTAATTTAAGGTGAGATGCAGATGACAAACTTTACAGTGTAAAACAGGATAGAATCTCTCACTAATAGAAATTCATATTCCACACTGTACATCAGGCTGTTGACGCTTAAAATGATGCAGCGGTGCCAACGTTAGCATTCAGAAATAGTGGTTAAGGCTTCTCCCAAGACTGTTCATACACACACCCCCTCGAAGAGATAGCATGAGCCTCAAAATGAATTAGTCTGGGAGGCCTTGGAGCCCTGTTCTATTCATATATGGTTTCATTTTTCTCAACGTGACCTTTGGTTCGCAGCGGCGATGGCTTTGGTTTGCTGCCGGTTTCGAGGCAGCAGCTTCAAGGGAAAATGAGTCCGTGTCTTTTTTAGCTCTTAACAAAACTGTGGGCTTGTAGTGAACAGAGAGATCATATCACCCTCACAAAGTGATACATGCAGGTTAAAGGATGTCTGCCCTGTTTCATGGGAATGCAGGTCCCTCGGGCTGCTGCCTGATTACAATAAAAATGAATGGAAAAGTATGGAAATGTGCAGCAAATGAGCAACTGCTTGGAAAAATAGATCTTTACTGGATTTATTATAAAGCAAGGGGGAAAAAAAGAGTGAAAGGCATTCAAACTATGAAAGGTTGTTTCTTATAAATGTGGATTACACAGAATGATGATAATGAAAATACTGCAAGCAGCACTCCCACACCAGTAACTGTTATGCCTTGGATTTTTTAGTCTTGTTTAATTTGAGCTGTTGCTAATAGTGGCTACTATAGCTCAGTTGGTAAATATTTTTATTCTAATCCTATCCTTATCATGTTCTTCAACACAAAATATTTGGAATGCCCCCAGATTATCTATTTATATGCGTTTCAATACTTCTAGGGAATAAAATCCTCCTGTAATAACACACAGGTATGTTAATAACAAAAATACAATTTTAAAGAGATGGCTAACTGTATGCTAAATTGTTTTAATTGTTTTATATTTTTTCTGTCTTTCCTGTTGCCAAGGCATGAAAGGCCGAAGGGAATCTATATTTATTAAAATAAAATAATTCTACATTACTTTTAAGCAGAGGATAGCAACCATGGACAAAGTTTAAATAGCAGTAGCAATCTTCTCTTAGAATGAGTACCTTGCTGAGCTTGAAGAGAAACACAGACTAGAAAAATTTGAAATTAAGATTTTGACTGTAGGCAGTAGAAAATTGTATCTGGAGAGGTTAAACAAGGCTGCACAATGTGCATGCTTTTGGATAGCTGAAAGCCTGTCCTGCAGACACTGGTACTCTTGAGTAGCTTTACTCCTGGGAGTAGTCCCAGTCAGGGCAGCATTGCTACTCACAGAAGTAGGAATTTCCGTAAAGGGGTGTTTTCAAGTTGGGCAATAGCAACAGCAAGGATGTGGTGTGGGTGAGGCTGATGACCATGGAAGGTGCAGTCTGAATATAGGGGTAGATGTGAGGCAATACCTCAAAAGTTGTGCAAAATAAATAGGTGTGGTGTTGACATAATAAACTTTCTCCACAAAATTGGAAAGATGGCTTGAGTGATTAGTTGGTTGCTCTCCTTTTTCTTTCCAGAATTTTAAATTCCTTTAGAAAATGGGACACAAGACCAAAAGTAAATTTGTTCCAAAACCATTGAACAGTGCTCAAAGTATATGACAGGTAGAGTAACAAATGAACATTCTATTTAAAAGGAAATAAAAAGCATAACAAATGTCTAAGATGGGTTGTTATGGAGTAAAATAGCTGTCTGGGAAATGCCCTTTTTCATGTGGGTAAAGGCAGAGGCACAGAAATTAACTTAGCCATGAACATATATGGTTGAACAGAAGCTATAAAACAGCTCCCCAGGCACCTGAGCAGGGGAAGCTAACATCTGTCTCTGTGAAAAAATCTCAAGAAAACAACTGTTGAAAACTGTCCACAGGAGATGGTATCAAGCATAGGGAGATGACAAACCCAAAACCATGCCTTTCTCTGCTACCTACAAAGGCTGTGATAGAGGAGGTGACAGAGAAGAAAGACATTGAATCGGTGTCAGCAGCACTTACTGTGGCCTGATCCCTCCAAAATACATTTGTTATTAATTCTTGTTGCTTAGTTCTGATCACAATAGTAGGATGAGTCAAACGAAGAGAATTACAAATGTGCATGTGTGTTTCCATACCCAAGGCTTACACCCAGCAGCAAAATAAGTTCTGTACATTGTGACTGAAATAATTTGATAGCCAAGATCAGAAGGTGGTCAGAGGGTTGACAGTTTGTCTTTGATGTTATTGAAATGCAAACATAAGGAAAGAAAAATAAATTGAGTGACTCAGATAGACACATTTACACAGAAATATGCCCAATCAGATGCCAAGCTGAGCTTTTAGCATTTAGCTTCAGTAATGAAGTTTAAAGAAAATAGCTTGTGATCGGTGAGCTCTTAAAAATATTTATCACAAGTCCCAAATATGTTCCTGCCAAAGTTCCTGATCAGTTTCCCATTCATTTTGACAAGAGAGGAATGTTTTTGAAAATCCTGTTACAATATAGATGCATATGCTAATCTTCTAAAAAAGACACACTTGCCCCAGCTCATATGCTTGGGGCAAATGATATTTTAATGGGACAGCAGTTTGACCATTTGGCTTTTTGGTCCACTATCCCTTTGGCCTGTCTGAGGTGCTTGTCCAGACCCTGTGTTATTGGAAGGGTTGTGGTCAGGCAGA